>NC_073397.1:34429754-34454754 GCF_028641065.1 Leucoraja erinaceus
CGGGGATTGGCACGGACTCGGTGGGCTGACGGGCCTGTTTCTCTCTCACGTCTAAATTAAAGTCTAAAAGTCATTGTTCTACAACGTTGGGTTTTATGCCACCCAAGCAAATTTGATTTATTACAGTGTATATTTACTGCCGTGTCAGTTTATATGTCACCAATGATCAACGGACATTATTAGCAAAGTGTTATACAGGGCTGAGCTTGCACAGACAGCAGGTGGCCATCTTATATGAGTTTTCTTATGCTTATTTGTTTCCACTAATTAAGATAGAAAAATGCTGGAGTAACATGTTTCCATTATTAAAATATATATCATTTTAACCAGGAAACAACTTGCAGCAACTTCAACACTACAGTTGTTTCAATACACGACAACTCTTGTGAAGAAAGTTGAGTCGAAATAATGAGAAAGTAACAGATATTTTCTTGATAAACTAACCTGATGTCCCGGTGGCCCAGCACTTCAACTCCCCCTCCCATTCCCAATCCGACCTTTCTGTCCTTCGCCTCCTCCATGACCAGAGTGAGGCCCAGCGCAAATTGGAGGAGCAGCACCTCATAATTCGCTTGGGTAGTTTACACCCCAGTGGTATGAACATTGACTTCTCTAACTTCAGGTAGTCCCTGCTTTCTCCTCTCCATAGGAGACCTCTCATGACCGTACAGCCCGTATGGTTGTGAGGGGTCTCCTGTGGTTGTGAGGGGTCTCCTGTGGTTGTGAGAGTTCTCCTGTGGTTGTGAGGGGTCTCCTGTGGTTGTGAGAGGCCTCCTGTGGTTGTGAGAGGTCTCCTGTGGTTGTGAGAGGTCTCCAAAGAGTCGTAGCGTCTTTCTGGTCGCCGCTGAATTTTCAACATGTTGAACAATTCGGCGACCTATCACGGGTGCCGGCAGTCGCCTGTAACGGTCGCGTAAGTGAGACAGGCCCTTTACACCTCCAGCCTTCGTCACTTACTCCACCCATCTTTCCTTCACCCCACCCCCACCCCCCACTTGTATCGAGTTTCCCCCCCCAAATTCCAAAGATGTGCGGGTTTGTAGGATAGTTGGCTTTTGTAAAGTTGCCCCCCAGCGTGTGCGAGAGAATTAGTGTGAATGTGTGATCGCTGGTTGGCGCGGACTCGATGGGCCGAAGGGCCTGTTTCCACGCCGTGTCTCTAAACTATACTAATCGCCAGAGCAAAGATCTTCAGATGTTGGTTTATACCAAAGATAGACACAAAAGAGCTGGCTTAAGTCAATGGTATAGGCAGCATCTCTGGAGAAAACGGATGGGTTTGGTTCGGGACCCTTTCTTAGACTGAAGGTAGGGGGTGAGTGGGGGGAGATGCTGCTCCTCATCTTTCATCACCTCCAGTTCTTCACCCCTCCCAACCCTACGTTCGGTCAGAAGAAGGGTCCAGACCCGAAACGTCACCGATCCTTTTTCTCCAGAGATGCTGCCTGACCCGCTGAGATACCTCAGTACCCAACAAGATGTCAAAAACACTTCAATACGTCAACATACATCTTGGGCCCAGGCAATAACCATACAGTATAATGACTTCATAAAATATAATTCATTGAAAAAATTGTAACATAAAAAGCTACAGATAGTAACATTAGGTGCATTATTACCCTACTTTACTGAAAGATGAAGGAGAGAAATTAAGAAAAAAACAAATTTAGATGTAATATCCTTTCTCTCAATTAGCTGAATGTTTCGGGGGGGGGAAAAAAGTGCGAATACAAATTTTAAAACAGCTCATTTCAGAATAGCTTAGTTTAATTTGGTTTACAAAGAGAGCACGGAAACAGGCCCTTCGGCCCATTGAGTCCATGATGACCATCGATCACCCGTTCACATTATTTCTTGGTTTCTTGGTCCTCCACAATATTCCAAATGGAATTTAAACTGTGGAGGTGGTGAAGGGAGGGACTTAAGCCAGAAAGAGTTATTGGGAAGAAAGAGCTACTTTAAATGTAGATTCATCTGGTTGGGTAACTATAGTAAATTGGGGATAATTCCATGCTTTAATTGTGTGTGCGGGGGAAGAACGAATTGCTGTATACGTCTGTCTTTGTAGCTGGGATCACAATTTGGATCGAATGCCCCCATCTGCTCCTAATTGGTTTGGGTTTGGTGTAGGTCTTGTAGTCTATGTCGAAATGAAACATTTAACATTTTTAATGTTTTCTATGTTCTATGTGATCCCACTTTCCCCTCCACTCCCAAACACACTAGGGGCAATTTACAGAGGTCGATTCATCTGCAAACTCGCTAATCTTTAGGACGTGGGAGGGGGAGAAACCGGAGAACCCGGGGAAAAAACCCCACGCTGTCACAGGGAGAACCTGCAAACTCCACACTGACAGCATCTGCGGTCAGGGTCGAACCTTGTGCCTCAAGCGCTGTGTGACACCAGCTCCACCAGCTGCACCACCACACTAACTGAGGAACAAAAAGATAAATTTAAAGAGATAATCCAAAGGAATCATCTTCCAGACATCTACCTTGTCGGTCGAGACTCTTCCTCAGAAATAAATTGTGCCCGTCTGAGATCAGATGTTTCAAGGCTGCACATTTCTGTAGCTTTACTTAAAAATGTCATGCATTATTGAGAAAACAATATTCGGTTTTTCAACAAAAGTGGAACTTTATAGATTTTCAGTCATCTCGGTAACTTTTTCACTCACACCAATAAATGCAAGCACACTTTGAGAAATTGTCTGAAGAAGGGTCTCGACCCGAAACGTCACCCATTCCTTCTCTCCAGAGATGCTGCCAGCCTGTCCCGCTGAGTTACTCCAGCATTTTGTGTCTATCTTGAGGAAATTATTGAGTTGTGCTGAGATCTTATAAATTATGCATACTGCAATAAAATGTCAATTTTATTCCCTGTTATTATATTTAATAATTATTAATATGCTTAATTGTAAAGAAGGCTTACGGGCACATCGACCTTCACCAGTCGGGAAATTGAGTAAAGAATGTGTCGGAAGTTACTGCAGATGCTGGTTTATACCGAAGGTAGACACAAAATGCTGCCGTAACTCAACGGGACAGGCAGCATCTATGGAGAAAAGGAATAGGTGACGTTTCGGGTCCAGACCGTTCTAGAGACTAGCATTCAGAGGAGAGAGAAACTAGAGGTGTGAAAAAGTACAAAGAACAGGTGAAAGACACATATGAAAAGAACATAAGGAATAGTAGAAATAGGCCATTCGGCCCATCAAGTCTACTCCGTCATTCAATCATGGCTGATCTATCTCTCTCTCCTCACCCCATTCCTCTGCCTTCTCCTCATAACCTCTGGCATCTGTACTGACATCAATAATATATCTATCTCTGCCTTAAAAATATCCACTGACTTGGCCTCCACAGCTTTCTTTGGCAAAGAATTCCACAGATTCGCCACCCTCTGACTAAAGAGATTTCTCCTCATCTCCTTCCTAAAAGAACGGCATTTAATTCTGAGGCTATGACCTCTAGTCCTAGACTCTCCCACTAGTGGATACATCCTGTCCATACCCAGTGCACAAATCAAAGCCAAATCATCGTTGATCATCCACCAGGCTCACAAATGTCAAAATCGTATCTGCTTCCAGTCCCACCTGTGGCAGTGCAGTCCAGGCATCCACCACTCTGTAAAAAAAATACCTGCCCCACACATCTCCTTTAAACCTTGCCCCTCACCTTAGAGCTATTAAGCTTATCTTCTAATAAAGCACGCAACAAAAAAGCTTTTCACTGTACCTCGGTACACGTGGCAATAAACTAAACTAAAGTCAATAGCCAATAGACAATAGGTGCAGGAGTAGGCCATTTGGCCCTTCGAGCCAGCACCACCATTCAATGTGATCATGGCTGATCATCCCCAATCAGTACCCCGTTCCTGCCTTCTCCCCCTCTCCCCCTGACTCTTCACTATCTTTAGCTCTCTGCCTTGCCAAATATATGTACAATATCAATGTAAAGTAGCAAAAGCTTCAATGACAAATATTTATTTATTCCTTTCATATTAATTCCAATTGGTGTGCGGCCTAACGTGTGAAATGGTTTATGTCCTGTCTTTTAAGATAATTATTCACACCCGTTATAGATTTCCAGAAAAATGCATGATCACGGTTTGAACAGAGTTATTAAACCCAGTCATTAAACTATACTCAGTGTGTCATAAATAAGAGATTATAATAGTCTTCAGTCCAGAAAACACAATCATTCATAAACCTAAACGATACGGACATCATAAATGGAACTCCAATCCCCAAGCAGCATAAGAAAACCATTTTGGTTCTATTTTCCGTCGCACCCCTTACAATTGTGCACCAAATTGTTTTTGAACGACTGATTGATCGTAAGATACATCAAGGAAACAGGCCTTTCTGACTATCGATCACCCGTTCACACTAGCTCTATGTTGCCCCACTGTTGCATCCACTCCCTACACACTACAGGGCAATTTTACAGCGTGCAATTAACCCACAAGCCCGCACGTCTTCAGGACGTGGGAGTGACACAGTGGCACAGTGACACAGTGACACAGTGGGCCAGTGGCAGACACAGTGGGCCAGTGGTAGAATTTGCAGCTGCACCGAGTTCTCCCTGTGACCGCGTGGGTTTTCTCCAGCTGCTCCAGTTTCCTCCCATATCCCAAAGACATACAGGTTAATTGGCTTCGTAAATTGCCCCTAGTGCGTAGGATAGAACTAGTATACGGGCGATCGCTGGTCGGCATGGACACGGTGGGCCGAAGGGCCTGTTTCCACACTGCAGGTCTAAACTAAACTACAAAGTCCAATGTCCTCAGTGGGCTGGAGGTGAATCGGACAAGACCCTAGCTTATGGAAGGACTGTTCAGAAGCCTGATCACAGAGGGGAAGAAGCTGTTCCTTAGTCTGGTGGCGCGCGCTTTCAAGCTGATCTGATAAGATTGGATAGCATGCAAAACAAAAGTTGTTTGCTGTACCTCGGTATATGTGGCAGGAATAAAACTAAACTTCATGTTTACAGAACATGTTTCACAGAATCAAATTATCCCAAGTGCTTCACAGTTAATGAAATATATTTGCAAAACTCATTGGAAGGTAAACGTGAGGAGACCATTTGCACACATTGACGTTTAATAAACCTCGATGTGGTAAAGAGCAGACAAGCTATTTTTATAATGGGAATAATGGTGATTAACAGATAAATTCTGACCAGTGCAGCGTGGATTCACAAGGTTAATTCCCGGGATGGCGGGACTGTCATACGCTGAGAAAATGGAGCGGCTGGGCTTGTACACTCTGGAATCTAGAAGGATGAGAGGGGGATCTTATTGAGACATATAAGATTATTAAGGGCTTGGACACGATAGAGGCAGGAAACATGTTCCCGATGTTGGGGGAGTCCAGAACCAGGGGCCACAGTTTGAGAATAAGTGGTAAGCCATTTAGAACGGAGATGAGAAAAACTTTTTCACGCAGGGAGTTGTGTGTCTGTGGAATTCTCTGCCTCGGAGGGTGGTAGAGGCTGGTTCTCTGGATGCTTTCAGGAGAGAGTTAGATAGAGCTCTTAGGGATAGCGGAGTTAAGGGATATGGAGAGAAGGCAGGAACGGGGTACTGATTGTGGATGATCAGCCATGATCACATTGAATGGCCTACTCCTGCGGTGCTGGATCGAAGGGCCGAATGGTCTACTCCTGAACCTATTGTCCATTGTCTATAATGCCAATATCGAAAACCCAATCTTGAGGAGTCCTGCCGCAAAACATCGCCTATCCATGTTCTCCAGAGATGCTGCCCAACCCGCTGAGTTACTCCAGCACTTTGTGTCTATTCCGTTGAAAACCTTCTGCTCTTCTTTGAAATATTATCGCAGTCTTTCACTGCCAAAAGGAGTTCAAGTCTCATCCAAGACAGAATATCTCCATCAGAATCAAATTTTACTGGATTGTCAGTAGAAAGTTTGTAGACTCATATCTGAAATTGGATTCAAGCCTTCAATCTTCTAACTCTGACTAGAATGCAACCTACTGAGTTATAGAAGCACCTTGAACTGAGTGTCAATGGGCAATGAAACTATACTCCAGGACAGAGTCAGTTACAAATAGAGCCAAGGACGCCTAGAATATGGAAGCCGGCCCTTTGGCTAAATTTTCCCATGCCGCCCAAGATGCCAGAATATATGATTAGTAAGATTAGGAGATTAAGAAATGGCAAGAATATCGGAAGGTAACCCAGAATTAAATATGTCTCAAAAGAATTAACTTAATTATGGGCTAATAATCGGAAAAAAGCTTATACTTAAATTTTGGAAAAATGCTCCAATACCAACAACAAAAATGTGGATTTCAAACCTGTTCGAAACATTACACTTGGAAGAGATGAGACTCCTCCTAGCAGGCAAAGCAGATCACTTCCAAAAGACGTGGTCTGCATTTATGGAACTATTACAAGCATAAGGTGCAATAATAAGTTATAACATAAAGGCTACCAAGACCTGGAAACGGGGGGTATAAAATACATTTTTAATAAAAACACGGTTGGTATATCCTTTTTTGCGGAGTTTTGTGTTACAATAGAGCGATTGATTTTCCTTTCTTCTTTTTTTTTCTTTTCTTTCTAGGTTCTTATTTCTTTGCTTTACTTCCTTCTCTAATTCCTTCCCTAAGGGGTTCTCTTCTCCCAACACTTTCCTGCACCTTCACGATTCTTGCTTACTTTCCTTACTTCTTTTATTTCTATCTTTCTTAAAGCTCAAAAAATGAAGTGGTACAACATAATTTAATAAGATATATGCGATGTATCAATGTGATTTACTGTACTGCTAATAAAAATAAAATTAAAAAATAAAATTTAAAAAAATGGCAAGAAATTAAATAAAATTATTTTTTTAGGAGCTCAGTTGTAGAGTCATAGTCTTACAGCATGTAAACAGGCCCTTCAGCCCAACTTGTCCATGCAGACCAAGATGCCCCATCTACACTAATCCCACCGGCCTGCATTTGGCCCACATTCCTGTGAACCTTTTCTATCCATGTACCAGTCCAAATGTCATTTAAATGCTGTTATAGAACTTAAATATTGTTATAGTACGGAGTTGAAATGTTATGGTGACCTTTAATGGTGTTATAGTACCTTTAAATGTTGTAATCGCATCTTACATGTTCTTATAGTGCCTTGCATGTTGTTACGGTACCAAGATATCTAGATCTCAACACCAAAAATGTCATATTATGGGGCATTTAACACTCTATGTATGATTCATAATATTGAGAAGTCAAATAAACGTAATATGCTTTCCTGTGAATTTAAATGTATAAAATGCTAATGTATCAAATGGAACAAAAGATTAAGAGGCACAGATCCAAAGCAGATTATAATTCAGAAAGGAAATGGGTATTTAGTTTTGACACTTTGACTTAATTTTGCTGTCTTTACATACAAGTAACCTGCTGCGTCTATTCTGACAGCTGGTTTGGTGGTACTTTGTTTTTTTTTCCGTTTTCATTCTTGTCTTGTAGGTTATCTGTGTTAGTGAATGAGAAATGGCCGGGATTTTCTTTCCCACAGCTGCAGGTGACAGCCTCGGGTGAATCAATGTCATCTCTGAAGGTAGACACAAAATGCTGGAGTCACTCAGCGGGACAGGCAGCACCTCTGGAGAGAAGGAATGGGTGACGTTTCGGGTCGAGACCCTTCTTCAGACAATGTTCTCTCTTCTCCGCAAGCCACAGCACCCAGACAGTTCTGAATCTGTGGAATTCTCTGCCACAGAAGGCAGTGGAGGCCAATTCACTGGATGTATTCAAGAGAGAGTTACATATAGCTCTTTGGGCTAATGGAATTGAGGGATATGGGGAGAAAGATATTGGAACGGGGGTACTGATGTTGGATGATCAGCCATGATCATATTGGCTCGAAGGGCCGAATGGCCTATTCCTGCACCTATTTTCCCATGAACACTTCTAGTACATCATCAGAGTTTGTGGGAGATTTCTTTGTGAGTGTTAAGGAAAGCATTGGGTGAGAAGAGAAATTCAGAAACTGCAAGTTTCTTTCCAGAGATGCTGCCTGACCCGGTGAGTTACTCCAGCATTTTGAGTCTAACTTACAAACCTGTACGTCTTTGGAGTGTGGGAGGAAACCGGAGAACCTGGAGGAAAATCACATGGTCACAGGGAAAAACGTACAAACTCCGTACAGACAGCACCCCGCAGTCAGGATCGAACCCGGGTCTCTGGCGCTGCCAGGGCAGCAACTCTGACTATGGGTGAGGTCTGATTGGTGTAAACTCTTCCAACCATGAGTTACAAGAAATGAATCTATCTTGCAGCATCTGCAGTTCCTTCCCACACCTTGCAGTTTCTGCGTCTGGCTGATAGTAGCAACACAGGGAACTGCAATCCCGACTAAAACACAAAGTGCTGGAGTAACTCAGCGGGTCAGGCAGCATCTCTGGAGGGCATGGACCAGTGACGTTTCGGGTCGGGATAACTTCTTCACCCTGAAGTCCCAAAATGTCGCCTATGCATGCCCTCCGGAGATGCTGCTTACCCTCTGTGTTACTCCAGCAGTTTGTGTTTTAGCTAAGGATTGCCCACCTTTTAAAGTTGGCCGGCACGGTGATAGAGCTGCTGCCTCACAGCACCAGAGACCCAGTAGTTGGCTGTTGTATCCAGGACCACTGGTGAGGTGAACACAAGCATGATGCAGCCTAGTACATTGGCATCACCGTTAACAAAACAGTTTCTCTGCACTGTGTAGTAACGAAGTACAGGTGCTTTATACAACAGGTGGGTACACAGAACATAGACACAACATTTAGTCAGAGGGTAGTTAATCTGTGGAACTCATTGCCACAGGGGGCTGTGGAGGCTAAGCCATTGGATATTTTTAAGGCAGAGATAGACGAATTCTTGATTAGAATGGGTGTCAAGGGTTATGAGGAGAAGGCAGGAAGATGGGATTAGGAGGCAGAGATCAGCCACGATTGAATGGCGGAGTAGACTCGATGGGCCGAATGGCCTAATTCTACTCCTACAACTTGTCAACTTGTAACTTGTGAAAATGCTGGAGTAACTCAGCGGATCAGGCAGCATCTCTGGAGAGAAGGAACAGATGATGTTTCGGGTCGGGACCCTTCTTCAGGATGGAAGCACAATGTTGCAGGTTGCATTATAGACAATAGACAATAGGTGCAGGAGTAGGCCATTCGGCCCTTCGAGCCAGCACCGCCATTCACTGTGATCATGGCTGATCATCCCCAATCAGTACCTCGTTCCTGCCTCGTCCCCATATCCCCTGACTCCGCTATCTTAAAGAGCTCTATCCAACTCTCTCTTGAAAACATACGAAGAATTGGCCTCCACTGACTTTAGAGGCAGAGAATTCCACACAGATTCATAACCCTCTGTGTGACAAAGTTTTTCCTCAACTCCGTTCTAAATGGCTTACCCCTTATTCTTAAACTGTGGCCCCTGGTTCTGGACTCCCCCAACATCGGGAACATGTCTCTTGCCTCTATCTTATCAAAACCCTTAACAATCTTATATGTTTCAATAAGATTCCCTCTCATCCTTCTAAATTCCAGAGTATACAAGCCCAGTCGCTCCATTTTATCAACATATGACAGTCCCGCCATCCCAGGAATTAACCTCGTGAACCTACGCTGCACTCCCTCAATAGCAAGAATGTCCTTCCTCAAATGACGGGATCAAAACTGAACACAATACTCCATGTGTGGTCTCACTAGGCCCTTGTACAACTGCAGAAGGGCCTCTTTGCTCCTATACCCAACTCCTCTTGTTATGAAGGCCAACGTGCCATTTGCTTTCTTCACTGCTTGCTGTACCTGCATGCTTACTTTCATAGACTGATGAACAAGGACCCCCAGATCCCTTTGTACTTCCCCTTTTCCCAACTTGACGCCATTCAGATAATAATCTGCCTTCTGTTTTTGCCACCAATGTGGATAACCTCACATTTATCCACATTAAACTCAATCTGCCATGCATCTGCCCACTCACCCAACCTGTCCAAGTCACCCTGCATTCTCATAGCATCCTCCTCACAATTCACACTGCCACCCAGCTTTGTGTCAACTGCAAATGTGCTAATGTTACTTTTAATCCCTTCGTCTAAATCATTAATGCATATTGTAAATAGCTGCGGTCCCAGCACCAAGCCTTGCGGTAGCCCACTAGTCACTGCCTGCCATTCTGAAAGGACCCGTTAATCCCTACTCTTTGTTTCCTGATATCAGATGATGACTTTTTACCACGTGCAGTGAAAATGGAGTTGCCTGTTTTGAATCCATTTGTGTGGCATGTTTTATTTTAAATGTGTGCGCAGTAAAGTGTGAGTTGACAGGGTTAAGGCCTCCATTAAAAATGAAAACAGCAATGTCTTGCGGGTGCCTGAGTGCTCATCTACTCACGATGACAACTGTGATTTTTACCCGTGAGTGTTTCTGACAGAATTAAGGTTTAAGATCCCTCTTCATTTTTTTGTCTTTTTAACCTTTATACTAATTACTTTTATAGCAAAAACTGGTAAGGTTCAAATCCAAAGCTGCAGTCCTATCGTCCGATTAACAAAGAGCAAGCCAGTTGCTACTCAGAAGATTATCTGAATGGAAGCTTTCTAAACATGAAAAGCTCTTAAATTAATTCTGGACATCAAGACCTGTGTGGCTACTAAAATCTAGCAGCATTGTTGGAATGGTATAAAGATACCACGCAAATATATTCTTATTAAACAGGTACAGATTGCATCTGCTAATGAGTTATTGAACAATTTCTAGCTTTCTGTGAACAGAGTGGGTCAAAACGATGAATGATTTGCAGAAAACCACTCCATCTTGGCAATTACCTCTATTCCCAGGCCTAATCTGAGGAAGGACATTCTTGCCATCGAGGGAGTACAGAGAAGGTTCACCAGACTGATTCCTGGGATGGCAGGACTTTCACATGAAGAAAGACTGGATAGACTCGGCTTGTTCTCGCTGGAATTTACAAGATTGAGGGGGGATCTTATAGAAACTAAAAAAAATTCTGAAGGGGTTGGACAGGCTAGATGTAAGAAGATTGTTCCCGATGTTGGGGAAGTCCAGAACAAGGTCACAGTTTAAGGATAAGGGGGAAATCTTTCAGGACCGAGATGAGAAAACATATTTCAATAAAGAGAGTGATGAATCTGTGGAATTCTCTGCACAGAAATTAGTTGAGGCCACAGTTCATTGGCTATATTTAAGAGGGAGTTAGATGTGGCCCTTGTGGCTAAGGGGATCAGGGGGTATGGAGAGAAGGCAGGTACAGGATACTGAGTTGGATGATCAGCCATGATCATATTGAATGGCGGTGCAGGCTCGAAGGGCCGAATGGCCTACTCCTGCACCTAATTTCTATGTTTCTATAGTGATGGGCTTTTACATTCCCCACATGGACAATGTTCGCTGCCTTTCGCTGGACAATGATCCATGTGGAGACTTTTCTACCGAGGTAATAGCTCTCATGGTTCCAGTTCAACTGGTTCAATAGCATCTCACTTAAGTGTGATGTGATTTTTGCTTGACATTTATCCTGTTATGGGCAACATATTCATCAGTCCTCCCGTCTGCTTCGTGCCTTTCAGTTAAATCAAGTGCCCTTGCTCAATGTGAAAAGCTTCTTGGCGATACGCCTTCTTCACAACCTGGAAACGCATCGTTTCAGACAAACATCCACCTCTCATCTGATAAGGAATGCGCACAAGACATACAACACCCAGCTTGCCTCCTTACTGATACCATCCCGCTGAGTATTGTCGACATTTGCTATCGCTGTTTCATTCTCCATTAATCTATGTTTTTAACTCATGTCTGTGCCAGTGGAATTGCCTTTTGCTGCCTGCTGGTATGTGCAAACTCAAAACATCGACAGATTGATTCCCACATCCTGTGTGATCCTCGGCTGACCTTCCAAACTTCAATTCCTCCCACAACAACTGTCGACTTCCATGTGTTTGATGCAATTGCATCTCACCTCAACAGATCAGCCGCTGAAACTCTCATCTGATCCTGGAAGCTCCCTGCTTGATGATTATTCCACACTGCCTTCCTGAGGCACCCATGAACAAGGATTACAGTCAATAGACAATAGACAATAGGTGCAGGAGTAGGCCATTCGGCCCTTCGAGCCTGCACCGCCATTCAATATGATCATGGCTGATCATCCAACTCAGTTTCCCGTACCTGCCTTCTCTCCATACCCTCTGATCCCCTTAGCCACAAGGGCCACATCTAACTCCCTCTTAAATATAGCCAATGAACTGGCCTCGACTACCCTCTGCGGCAGAGAGTTCCAGAGACTCACCACTCTCTGTGTGAAAGGAGTAGGCCATTCAGCCCTTCGAGCCTGCACCGCCATTCAATATGATCATGGCTGATCATCCAACTCAGTATCCTGTACCTGCCTTCTCTCCATATCCCCTGATCCCTTTAGCCACAAGGGCCACATCTAACTCCCTCGATTCCCCAATCAGTACCCCGTTCCTGCCTTCTCCCCATATCCCCTGACTCCGCTATTTTTAAGAGCCCTATCTAGCTCTCTCTTGAAAGCATCCAGAGAACCTGCCTCCACTGCCCTCTGAGGCAGAGAATTCCACAGACATGGAGTCATACAGCGTGGAAACAGGTCCTTTGTCCCAACTTGCCCACAGCGACCAACATGTTCCAGCTACACTAGTCCCACCTGCCTCCATTTGGCCCATATCCCTCCAAACCTGTCCTATCCATGTAACTGTCTAAATGTTTCTTAACCCTTGTAATAGTCCCTGCCTTCTCAGACAAGTCATTCCATATACAGTATCTACCACCTATCGTATGAATAAGTAACCCCTCAGATTCCTATTAAATCTTTTTCCCCTTCAGCTTAAACCTGTCCTCTGGTCCTCGATTCCCCTACTCTGGGCAAGAGATTCTGTGCATCTAACCAATTTATTCCTCTCATGGTTTTATGCACCTCTATAAGATCACCCCTCATCCTCCTGCGCTCCAAGGAACAGAGTCCTAGCCAGCTCAACATCTCCTTATAGCTCATGCTCTCTAGTCCTGGCAACATCCTTGTAAATCTTCTCTGCACTCTTTCCAACTTTACATAAAGAATCTATGTTGCCTACTGCCCATTCCGTCCCAAATTCCGTATCCCCATTGTCACTGCATTCACAACATCATCAAATCATTCATGGTTCTATGTTTCCAATTTGAAACACTGACTTGTTCAAATACCTACAAGCCGTTTTTCCCACCATCCGAGCATTTAGAATTTCTCCATTTCTGGCCCCTTGTTTAATCCAAAGTCCATCAACCCGAACAATGTTTGGTTTATTATCGTAATGTTTTCTAAATGGAGAGAGAATCCAGAAATCGGAGGTGCCAAGGGACTCGGGAGCGCTGGTGCAGGATTCTACAAGTCGAATCGGTAGTAAGGAAGGCAAATTCAAGGCTAGCATTTATATCAACAGGACTGGAATACAAAAATACAGATGTAATGCTGAGGCTCTATCAGGCCGCATTTGGAGTACTGTGAGCAAATCTGGGCCCCATATCTGAGGAATGATGGGCTGGCTCTGGAGAGGGCCCAGAGGAGGTTTACAAGAATATTCCAGGGATGAGTGGGTTAGCATCTGCTGAGCGTTTGACAGCATTGGGCCTGTACTCGCTGGAGTTTAGAAGGTTGAGGGGGGATCTCATTGAAACTTACAGAATAATGAAAGGCATAGATAGAGTGGATGCGGAGAGGATGTTTCCACTGGTGGGAGAGTCGAGGACCAGAGGTCGTAGCCTCAGAATTAAAGGGCGCTCTTTAAGAAAGGAGGTGAGGACGAACTTCTTTAGTCAGAAGGTAGTTAATCTGTGGAACTCATTGCCACAGAGGGCCAAGTCAGTGGATATGTTTAAGGCAGAGCTAGACAAATTCTTGATTAGAACGGATGTCAAGGGTTATGGGGAGAAGGCAGGGAAATGGGATTAGGAGGCAGAGATCAGCCATGATTGAATGGCGGAGTAGACTCGAAGGGCCGAATGGCCTAATTCTACTCATAGGATCACTCATAGGAACTTGTGATCTTGTGAACTGGTGAACAATGTGCTACAATGCTGAGAACCAGTCTATGGAACTGATGTGCTACAATGCTGGGGACTATACTCTCCTTCTTCACTCTACCTATGGAGTTTATTTTATTGTAATTATATATTTATGTATTATAATGTTGTCTGATCTGTTTGGAGGGCATGCACAACAAATATTTTCAATGCACCTCTATACACATGACATTAATAAAGCTACACACGGCAGTGCTTGCAACTGAATTTCAAACCACATTGCATCAGCTTCCCATAATCATCTCCCAGTGTTCAGCTATGTCTGCGCGAGTGAGATCAGACAAATAACAAATGGGTCAGGGGTTATGGGCAGAAAGCAGGCGAATGGGGTTGAGAGGGAAAGATAGATCAAGTCAAGTCAAGTTTATTTGTCACATACACATACGAGATGTGCAGTGAAATGAAAGTGGCAATGCTCGCGGACTTTTGTGCAAAAGACAAACAACAAAACAACCAACAAATTATAAACACAATCATAACACACATATTCTTTTACATAATAAATAATGGAAGGAAACACGTTCTGTAGAGTTAGTCCCTGGTGAGATAGGCGTTTACAGTCCGAATGGCCTCTGGGAAGAAACTCCTTCTCAACCTCTCCGTTCTCACCGCATGGCAACAGAGGCATTTGCCTGACCGTAGCAGCTGGAACAGTCCGTTGCAGGGGTGGAAGGGGTCTCCCATGATTTTATTTGCTCTGGAGTTGCACCTCCTGTTGTATAGTTCCTGCAGGGGGGTGAGTGAAGTTCCCATAGTGCGTTTGGCCGAATGCACTACTCTCTGCAGAGCCTTCTTGTCCTTGGCAGAGCAATTCCCAAACCAGATGGTAATGTTCCCGGACAAGATGCTTTCCACCGCCGCTGCGTAGAAGCACTGGAGGATCCTCGGAGACACTCTGAATTTCCTCAATTGCCTGAGGTGGTAAAGGCGCTGCCTTGCCTTATTCACGAGTGCTGATCAGCCATGATTTTGAATGGTGGTGTAGACTGGATGGGCCGAATGGCCTAATTCTGCTCCGAGAACATATGAACTGATGAATTCATGAGATCACATAATACTATCAATACAATCAAGTCAAACTCTGGTACAATAGAGAGAGGAAGTTCAACTTGTTTAAGAAG
Source organism: Leucoraja erinaceus (assembly GCF_028641065.1). Lineage (NCBI taxonomy): Eukaryota > Metazoa > Chordata > Chondrichthyes > Rajiformes > Rajidae > Leucoraja > Leucoraja erinaceus. Next base: position 34,444,987 of record NC_073397.1, read on the forward strand.
GAACTGCAGATGCTGGAAAATCGAAGGTAGACAAAAGTGCTGGAGAAACTCAGCGGGTGCGGCAGCATCTATGGGGCAAAGGAAATAGGCAACGTTTCGGGCCGAAACCCTTCTTCAGACCTGATGTACAGTGGGGAGAAGAAAGGGAAAAGGAAGAGGAGGAGCCCGAGGGCAGAGGGAGAGCTGAGAAGGGGAGGATACAACAAGGGCTACCGGAAATTGGAGAATTCAATGTTTATGCCGCTAGGGTGCAGACTGCCCAAGCGGAATATGAGGTGCTGCTCCTCCAATTTCCGGTGGTCCTCCAATTTCCAATCACTGGAAATTGGAGGAGCAGCACCTCATATTCCTTGGGCAGTCTGCACCCTAGCGGCATAAACATTGAATTCTCCAATTTCCAGTCGCTTTTGCTGTCTTCTCCCTTGCTCTCCCTCAGCTCCTCCTCTTCCTTTCTCCTTTCTTCTCCCCACCCTACATCAGTCTAAAGAAGGGTTTCGGCCCGAAACGTTGCCTATTTCCTTCGCTCCATAGATGCTGCCGCACCCGCTGAGTTTCTCCAGCACTTTTGTCTACCGAGGAAGTTCAACTTGTTCCCTTGCCCGAATCTAGTTTAGTTTAATAAATCTCTCCCTCACGAAAAAAAAAATTAATTGGAAAACGAAGTGCAAATAATGCATTTAACTGTATTAGAGAACATTGTTAGCCAAGCACGTGACATCACGAGACATCATGGATTACATTTCTGATCAGCTGGCAGATTCACTTAGAGAACATAAGTACCATTGGCCTAATGTGTCGACTATATGTGGCCTTCATGTGAACAATAGGCATACGACCCACAACAAAGCTTCTCATTTGTCAGTCAGAGATAATGTACCTTCAGAAACATTTCATACAAGGTGACGGCCGCAGCAATCTGCGGTGAAGTAGTAATCATGTAGGATTCATGTTGTGATCATCTATTGATTGTAAAATCAGATGTCACCTGTGATAAGATAAGCACCTTACACTTCTGTTCAAAGTGTCAAATTGTGTGTTTTTTATTTTCTCCTTGCATTTACAGTCTCTGCTTTGACACCTCGCGTTAAGCCCAATGCAAATACTGTCGTTCAAAACGTTCGAATAATTACAAAGCAGATGCACTGAGTGCCCTGTGTAAAACAAAAATACATCACAAATAGAAACTGGTTAATAGTGGCAGGTTTAAAGATATGTGGATTGGTGCTTCTTCTTATCGAGGCCACATCACAAGATTACAAGTTGTTCGGTCAGGGCTGAACACACATCTCGGCATCTGCATACAATGGCGTCTGTCTTGTCGCATCTTGTGCTTCTTGTGCATGGTGGTGGAAAGATTGGTGGGAACAGAGGCCGCGACGTGAACGCTCTTTCCTAGACCCCAGATTGTTGCCGTGGCAATCTCATTCAATGCTGGCGCAGCGGTAGAGTTGCTGCCTCACAGCGCCAAAGACCCGGGTTCGATCCTGACTACGAGTGCTTGTCTGTACGGAGTTTGTACCTTCCCCCCCGCGACCTGCGTGGGTTTTCTCAGAGATTTTCAGGTTCCTCAAACACTCCAAAGACGTGCAGGTTTGTAGGTTAATTGGCTTGGTATGAAGGTCAAATTGTCCCCAGTGTGTGTAGGATAGTGTTCATGTGCGGGTGATCGCTGGTCGGTGCGGACTCGGTGGGCCAAAAGGCCTGTTTCCACGCTGTATCTCTAAACTAAACTAAATGTGTGCGTTCTGGAATATGGAACATACTGGTGCAGCACAAGAACAGGCCCTTCAGCCCACAATATGCATGCCCAATATGATGCCAAGGTAAACTAATCTCCTATGCGTGTACATGAACCATATCCTTCCATTCCCTACACGCCCACGTGCCTATCTAAAAGCCTCTTAAACACCTCCATTATATCTTCCCCCACTGCCACCCATTCTATGTGTAAAAAATCTTGCCTGGCACATTCCCAATAAACTTAGACCAAGAAACTACAGATGCTGATTTGAAGAAGTGCCCCGATCCGAAACGTCACCCAACTATCAATGTACTTCAGGCATGCTGCCTGAGTTATTCCAGCACTTGTTATCTTTTTCCAGTAAACCTAGATTGGAAAGCATTTTTTTTTAACCAAACAAATGATCAGCTGAAAATCTTTCTTATGTGAATCCATAATCCATAATTGTAGTTCCTGGAGCTCTGATTTAAATCTATTTATTTTCACACACAGTGTGGTGAGTGTGTGGAACGAGATGCTGGAGGAAATAGTTGAGGCAGGTACTATTGCAATCTTTAAGAAACATTTAGACAGGTACATGCATACTGCAGGTATACAAAATCATGAGAGGAATAGATCGGGTAGATGCACAGAGTCTATTGTCCAGAATAGGGGAATCGAGGACCAGAGAACATGGGTTCGAGGTGAAGGGGAAAAGACTAAATAGGAATCTGAGGGGTAACTTTTTCACACAAAGGGCGGTGGGTGTATGGGACAAGATGCCAGAGGAGGTAGTTGAGGCTGGGACTATCCCATCGTTTAAGAAACAGTTAGACAGGTACATGGATAGGACAAGGTTTGGAGGGATATGTACCAAGCGCAGGCAAGTGGGACTAGTGTAGACGGGACATTGTTGGCCGGTGTGGGCGAGTTGGGTCAAAGTGCCTGATTCCACACTGTATCACTCTATGACTCTAAAGGGATACGGGCCAAACACAAGCAAGTGGGACTAGTGCACATGGGACATGTTGGTCGGTGTGGACAAGTTGGGCCGAAGGGCCTGTTTGCATACTGTACAGCTCCATGACTCAATGAGAATCCGTCTGTTTTAAGTGACAACTCTGCGTTCCTAATCTAACCCCTCTCAAAAATCACACCAACTATCAAATTAGCAGGAGATATTTTCTTGCCATTTTTATTTTTGCTGTAGAATTATTCCCACAAGAACACCTGGGCTACAACAAGACATGTTTGCCCCCAAACCATAAAATTACTGTTGAAATTGTTTTAGAGAATTAATAATTAAAAACTGTCACAAACCTTTGTATGACCTTAGGGCAGGTATCTTTCAAAGTCAAGGTCACAGATCAAGGCTCGTGGGTTGTAGCTCAGTGGTGCACTGATCATAGAGTTCAAATGCCGACCTTTGTATAATGTGAGATTATAATGACATCCTTTGTGTAGCTTCCATATTTGTTGTAACTATATTACATTTTATTTTAAATTAATTGATTTATTTTAATATATCGCACCATTCACTGCACAATTTAGCTTCCACTTCATCCTATAATACCCGGTTGAAATATGATGAGCATTTGACGGCACTGAGCCTGTACTCGCTGGAGTTTAGAAGAACGAGCGGGGACCTCATTGAAAAGTGCCGAATAGTCGAATGCTTGGATAGTGTGGATGTGGAAAGGATGTTTCCACCAGTGGGAGAGTCGAGGACTAGAGGTTTTAGCCTCAGAATTAAAGGATGTTCTTTTAGGAAGAAGATGAGGAGGAATTTATTTTAATAATAATAACAATAATAATAAATTTTATTTTCGGGCGCCTTTCAAATCTCAAGGTCACCTTACAAAGATTAAACAGAAGAGAAAAGTCGGACAAAAATAAATAATAAGGACATCATCAATACACAAATTAAAGATAGAAATCGCTCCAAAGACACAAAATCAAAAAATCAAAAAAACACAGTGTGAAGAGAGAGCAGCGGGAGCTAAAGCGTGCCAGTGTCCACGCTCTCTTCCGACAGGCATCTTGGACACCGACTAACAAAGTACCTTACACACAGAAAAATCATCTGTGGGGGAAGGCACAAAAAGTCCAGTCCCCAACCCTAGTTCTCCCAAAAGTCAGGCCTATTAAGGCCACCGCTGTTGCCTCAACAGAGGCCCGATGTCCCTGGCCGTTCTAGCCGGGTGGTCTTGCCCCGGCGTCGGGAGAGTCCTCACAGCTGCTGGGCCACCTGGAACGCCCGCTTCCTAGCTGGGGACCGCGGCTTCCGAGCCGACAAGGCTGCGCCGGGTTGGAGCTCCCAGGCTCCCGATGTTAATGTCGGCGCCACCCGCTCTGCTCCGCAGACCCGCAGCCCGGAGGTGTTGATCTCGGCGGTCACAGCTCACCGGAGCTCCAGCGCGTCGATCCAGCGCGGCGACCCAGGCAAGGCATCGCCCGCTCCGCTCCACGATAGCGCTCCAGCGCTGTGCCGCCACCGAAGCCGAGGTGCTGGGCGGTCCCCACCAGGAAACGGCGCTCCAAGCCCGCTGGTAGGCCACGAGGACAGGTCGACGGGCAGCCCGGAGAAAAAGCTGCCTCACCGACCAGGCAGGGACCTAGAAGTAAGGTTACCTCCTTCCCCCCACAATAAGAAGACCATTTCTCCGAAAAAACGATGAACAAAACTAACTAAAAACTGAAAAAAAAAAGAATTAAACAGACGGCTGCTGGTTAGCAGCCGTTCCCCAAGGTGGCTCCTCCTATGAGCCGAATTTTGTCTAAGGGTGGTGAATCTGTGGAATTATTTGCCAGAGAAAGCTGTGGAGGTCAAGTCAATGGATATTCTTAAGGCAGAGATGGATAGACTATTGATTAGTACGGGTGTCAGGGGTTATGGGGAGGAGGCAGGGAAATGGGGTTAGGAGGGAGAGATAGATCAGCCATGATTGAATGGCGGAGTAGATTTGATGGGCCGAATGGCCAAATTCTTCTCCTATCACTTATGACCTTATGACGATAATCAGGGTAAGAAATGAGTGAGAAGCTGGAGTCTGTAATTCCAGGTGAGAAGATGTTCTTTCTTGAAGTAAGTGTCTGAGCATATATGCTCTCGATTACTAACATCAAAATGTCCAGTGTTCAGTGTCTATGCATTGATGTATGTAATTGTAAGAGATATGAATTTAATGTGATTAAAATTAATTCACGTTGCCTCCAGAAGTATCAGATGACGATGAGTAATTTATGAAGTTATTTCATTGCAATAGATCTTTGCTTACAGCTTCCAACAGCATGAGTGGCACAACAGCAAAGAACTCGATTATGCATCATTAAAGGAGTGCTGTCAGCGATTCTGGGCTTTATGTCATAATTATGGAAAATAGATAGGCACAATAGAGTTGATTCAAGCCCTGTGTGTTAGTATAAGCATGGCTGCTAATCTGCATTTTGTCATTCAGGATATCATGAACTCTCCTGAAGAACTCGTTTGAAGAAGGGTCCCGACCCGAAATGTCACCCATTCCTTCCCTCCAGAGATGCTGCCTGTCCCGCTGAGTTACTCCAGCTTTTTGTGTCTATCTTCGGTTTAAACCAGCATCTGCCTATACATGAACTCTCCATGTTCTCTCCACCGGGGAGGGCCTCATTGAAAAGTACCGAAATGGGGATGATCAGCCACAATCACATTGAATGGCGGTGCTGGCTCGAAGGGCCGAATGGCCTACTCCTGCACCCATTGTCTATTGTCTATTGTCTATAATAGTGAAAGGCTTGGATAGGATGGATGCTTAGAGGATGTTTCCACTACTGGGAGAGTCGAGGACCACTGGTCTTAGCCTCAGAATTAAAGGATGTTCCTTTAGGAAGGAGATGAGGAGGAATTTCATGAGTCAGAGGGTAATGAATTAGTGAAATTCATTGCCACAGAAGGCTGTGGAGGCCAAGGCAATGGATATTTTTAAGGCGGAGATAGATAGATACATGTTTAGTACGGGTGACAAGGGTAATGGAGAGAAGGCAGGGGAATGGGGTTGGGAAGGAGAGATAGATCAGCCATGATTGAATGGCATAGTTGACTTGATGGGCTGAATGGCCTAATTCTGCTCCTATCACTTATGATGTCAGTTCAAAATTAAACTCTCTGGGCCTCCTAATATTCTTTAGATTTAAGACTTTAGAGATACAGCGTGGAAACTGGCCATTCAGCCCACCAAGTCTGCAATGACTATCGATCACCCCGTACATTAGCAATATCTGACATACCAGGGAAATTTACATTTTTTTTACCCTAGACAATGAATTTAAAAACCCGCACGTCATTAGAGCGTGGGAGGAAACAGGGGGACCCGGTGAAAACTCACGCAGTCCCAGGGGGAAGTTACAAACTCCCTGCAGACAGGACCCAAGGTCAGGATCAAACCCATGTCTCTGGCCGTTTGTTCAGCTACAACAGACAATAGACAACAGGTGCAGGAGTAGGCCATTCGGCCCTTCGAGCCTGCACCGCCATTCAATGTGATCATGGCTGATCATCCCCAATCAGTACCCCGTTCCTGCCTTCTCCCCATATCCCCTGACTCTGCTATCGTTAAGAGCCCTATCTAGCTCTCTCTTGAAAGCATCCAGAGAACCGGCCTCCACCGCCCTCTGAGGCAGAGAATTCCACAGACTCACAACTCTCTGAGAAAAAGTGTTTCCTCGTCTCCATTCTAAATGGCTTACTCCTTATTCTTAAACTGTGGCCCCTTGGTTCTGGACTCCCCCAACATCGGGAACATGTTTCCTGTCTCTAGCGTGTCCAAGCCCTTAACAATCTTATATGTTTCAATAAGATCACCTCTCATCCTTCTAAACTCCAGAGTGTACAAGCCCAGCTGCTCCATTCTCTCAGCATATGAGTCTCGCCATCCCGGGAATTAACCTTGTAAACCTACGCTGCACTCCCTCAATAGCAAATTACTCAGCATAATTCTCAGTCTCAATTCACCACATGAAAAATGTTTGCATTTTGACCTTTAAAAAATCAAAGTTTATCTCTTTCTTTGTTCATTACTTGTATCAATACTTTTTTATGAAATGCATATTTGACCTTTCACTCAGGTCGTTTGTCCTTTGTACCATCTGCATATCTCGTTCCCATTCCCCTGACCATTGTGGGCTCCGTCTTTCCGTGACCATCATTGCTTTTTGCATATCTATCATTAATTTGCCCCAAGCACCTTCTGTATCTCTCGGTTCACCCTTCCCATGGCTCCTAGCCTGGAGAAGGGTCTCGACCCGAAACGTCACCATTCCTTCTCTCCAGAGATGCTGCCTGTCCCGCTGAGTTACTCCGGCTTTTGGTTGCTGTCTTCACTATAGATAAAGGTCTTGTATTGGATGAAACGCCTCTCCGGCCTTTGCAACGTGGTAAATGTGGGTGAGACAATGTTGGGATAATAGTCGCAGTAGCAGCTGTGAATGCTGAGACTCAATGCATTTCGTTGTCTCTGTACTGTACACTGACAATGACAATAAATTGAATCATTTCTTTTTTTTTTCATTTCAATGGGGTGGGATTCATGTGCATGCAAACTAGGCTGGTGCTCTGATCGAGTGCAAAATTGATGGGGGTGTTTTTGGTCGATGGATGGATGATAGCAAATGGGCATCAATAAAGCCACACATACTCAAGGCCGGAAGCTGCAGTTGTGCGCGATTTCAAACATAAAGAAACAGATGGCGAGCAAGGAAGAAAGAAAGATTGAAATGCAGACCCACCGTCAATATGGAAACACTAAAGGGCCTGTCCCACTTACGCGACCTTGGCTTTAAGTTGGAGAACAGGGAGCGTTCAGTTGGAGAACAGGGAGACAGATTAGCAGAGACAAAGAAGAAGGGTCTCCACCCGAAATGTCACCCATTCCTTCTCTCCAGAGATGCTGCCAGACCCGCTGAGTTACCCCAGCATTTTGTGTCTATCTCCAGATTAGTTACAGATTAGTTTAGAGATACAGCGCAGAAACAGGCAGAGTCCGCGCCGACCGACGATCTCCGCACACTAACACTATCCCACACGCACTGGGGATCAATTTTACATTGATACCAAGCCAATTAATCTGCAAACCTGGACGTCTTTGGAGTGTGTCAGGAAACCGAAGATCTGGGAGAAAAAGTCACGCAGGTCACGGGGATGACGTGCAAACTCCGTACAGGCAGCACCCGCAGTCAAGATCGAACCCGGGTCTCTGGCGCTATGAGGCAGTAGTCCCACCGTGCATAGATTGCATATCTTAATATATCGAGCTGCGGCTAATTTTGGAGTGTGATACGGATAAACAAGAGACCTCTAAAACTAACATAAATGCCCTATAATATTAAAAAATCAGTCTTGAAAGAATGTATCTTGAAGACCATGTAGTATCTACCTACTTTATTACCAACCCAGTAAAGCCCTTAAAAAGCATTAAAAAACCTGCAAATATTGTAAAACAGGCTTTATCCCCAAAATGACATATTTAGGTTATAGAAACATAGAAACATGGAAAATAGGTGCAGGAGTAGGCCATTCAGCCCTTCGAGCCTGCACCGCCATTCAATATGATCATGGCTGATCATCCAACTGAGTATCCTGTACCTGCCTTCTCTCCATACCCCCTGATCCCTTTAGCCACAAGGGCCACATCTAACTTCCTCTTAAATATACCCAGTGAACTGTGGCCTCAACTACCTTCTGTGGCAGAGAATTCCACAGATTCACCACTCTCTGTGTGAAAAATGTTTTACTCATCTCGGTCCTAAAAGATTTCCCCCTTATCCTTAAACTGTGACCCTTAGTTCTGGAATTCCCCAACATCAGGAACAATCTTCCTGCATCTAGCCTGTCCAACCCCTTAAGAATTTTGTAAGTTTCTATAAGATCCCCCCTCAATCTTTTAAATTCTAGCGAGTCCCCTCAATCTTCTAAATTCTAGCGAGCATCCTGAATCCGAATTTAGGAGTCCGTTGCATTTTGATGTAAGCCTTAAGGTGAAATGAGGTTATTGAGAACTCATACAATTCACAATGTATCACCTTGAATTTATGTATTTGCTTTACATAAGAAAGAAAATATATCATTTTCAAACGTTTAAAGGCAAGATTTTCAATTTTTTTTAAATGTTTAATATTGCCAAAAGATTACTAAAGTAAAAAAAAAAAAATGAATGAATTACATTTTTGGGCAGTCAGGCCCTTCAACAGCTAAAGCAGCTTATAGTTCGCCAATTCCTGACGGACACCCACATGCGTCCGGCACTTTTATGTCCACAAACAAAAGCACTAGACATATCCACAATTAATGCTAAACCACTGTATTACATCCATTTAAAATTATTACACCGATGAAGGGCAGCACGGTGGTGCAGCGGTAGAGTTACTGCTTTTTTACAGCTCCAGAGACCCGGGTTCGATCCCGACTACAGGTGCTGCCTGTACGGAGTTTGTACGTCCTCACCGTGACCTGTGTGGGTTTTCTCCAGGTGCTCCGGTTTCCTCCCACACTCCAAAGACGTCCAGGTTTGTGGGTTAATTTGGCTTCGGTAAAATTGTAAATTGTCCCTGGAGTGTAGGATAGTGCGGACTCGGTGGGCTGAAGGGCCTGTTTCCGTGCTGTATCTCCAAAGTCTAAAGTAACGTCTACGGTGGGGCATCTTAGTCGGCATGGACAAGACGGATCCAGATCTGGGTCTGGATGTGGATGTAATACACTGAAACACTCCAGGTAGAGCAGCCATCACTCAGCACTATGATGGTGGTGGACGTACTAGTCGAGATGGAGATGCTTTTGGAGTTGCATCTTTGTATGTGTTGATGTTTTGGAGATCTCTGATCTCTGATGGTTGGGCCACAGGGCTTGTGGGCTGCAGAGGATGAAGTTTTAAAATGGAATGATCGAAGTTTAAACAAGATGTCTGGGCAAGATGTTTTTTTTTTAACACAGAGTGGTCGGGGTAGGGTGTGGGGGGGGGGGGGGGGGGGGGGGGGGGGGGGTGATGGAGGGGGAGGTGGGGAAGGGGGTGGGGGGGAGG
>NC_073397.1:34462254-34482254 GCF_028641065.1 Leucoraja erinaceus
CAAATTTCAAATTTCAAATTTGAAATTTGGGGTATCTAAATCTAAATCTTATTATGTTTAATAATAAGTGCTCAATGAAATGATAATAATCATACAGATGGAAAGGATACGCTTTTACAATTCCAAGGTACCAAACAACTTTTTAAGTGTTTGGGGACCATTTACCAACCATCTCAAAGTCCAATAATTTCATAATTTCATATTATCTGCAGTGATGTAGTCCTGTGACCTTTACTTCTGCTTTTGCAATGCATGACTGTGTAGCACCATGTGGATTGTACCAATACTGTTATGTCTGGCGGCTTTGTTTTATTTATTTATTTATTTTAAAAAAATCCCTTTTTTTTTTCCTGTTGTCTTTTTCAGTTTTCATTTTTTATTTTTTTTGTTTGTTTTGTTCTGTTTTGTTAAAAAATTGTATAAAATAATAAAAAAAATATTAAATATCAAGAAGGAACTGCAGATGCTGGAAAAATCGAAGGTACACAAAAATGCTGGAGAAACTCAGCGGGACAGGCGGCATCTCTGGAGAGAAGGAATTAGTGACGTTTCGGGTCCGTAAGGAGGGTCTCGACCCCCAAACGCCACGCATTCCTTCCCTCCAAAGCTTTCATTGTACCTTGACACGCGTGACAATGATAAACCGACACCTAAACATCAGGAGAAACGCAGTCAATGAGAAGATACGATAGGAAGTGAGGGAATCCCTGTAGAAATGCTGTCGTTCCATCGGTCCCTGCGTAGGCACAGCAGATACAAGGTACACAAAAATGCTGGAGAAACTCAGCGGGTGCAGCAGCATCTATGGAGCGAAGGAAATAGGCAACATTTCGGGCCGAAACCCAAAGGAAATAGGTAACGTTACGGGTCGAAACCCTCTGGGTTTCGGCCCGAAACGTTGCCTATTTCCGTCGCTCCATAGATGCTCCATAGATACAGAGAAGGTTCACCAGACTGATTCCTGGGATGGCAGGACTTTCATATGAAGAAGGACTGGATAGACTCGGCTTGTACTCGCTAGAATTTAGAAGATTGAGTGGGGATCTTATAGAAACATTTCCAAAATTCTTAAGGGGTTGGACAGGCTAGATGCAGGAAGATTGTTCCCGATGTTGGGGAAGTCCAGAACAAGGGGTCACAGTTTAACGAATAAAGGGGAAATCTTTTAGGACCGAGATGAGGAAAACATTTTTCACACAGGGAGTGGTGAATCTGTGGAATTCTCTGCCGCAGAAGGTAGTTGAGGCCACAGTTCATTGGCTATATTTAAGAGGGAGTTAGATGTGGCCCATGTGGCTAAAGGGACCAGAGGGTATGGAGAGAAGGCAGGTACAGGATACTGAGTTGGATGATCAGCCATGATCATATTGAATGGCGGTGCAGGCTCGAAGGGCCGAATGGCCTACTCCTGCACCTATTTTCTATGTTTCTATGTTTCTATAACCCAAATATGTCATTTTTGGGGATAAAGCCTGCTTTACAATATTCGCAGGTTTTTAATGCTTTTTAAGGGCTTTATTGGGTTGGTACCCGCTGAGTTTCTCCAGCATTTTTGTGTACCTTCTAAATTTTATTAGTCATTTAAGTTATGACATCAGATGGAAGCTGCACACTAAATCTCGTTGCACATATGTGCAATGACAATAAAATATATTATTATTATTATTATTATTATTATTATTATTAATAATATTATTATTATCTCTCAAAGTAGTCTGAACTCGCTAAATAACTGAACAAAATGCACAGCATTTGGTCGTGGCTCGATACAATCCTATGGACATTCCATGGAGTGAAAATTGCACACTCACTTCAGAGAAGTTGTTCTTCACTTTGAAGTTGAACATGCCAATGAGACCACCAGCCCACTTGATGCTGAGGGTCTAATGAAGCTTCCCTTTCATGAAGTGATCCCTGGCACCAGATAATAAAAACAAATGTGGGCATCGAGTGCTGTTCAAACTGTTGGAGGTCTTTCTTCAGGTTCTTCCTGACAGCCTGTGAAGCCAAACGTGGCAAGCGTCCCATTACACCCTGGCAGCCGGCCAAGCACACAGAGAGACCCTTCAATGGGCTCAAACGCCACCCAATCTGCTCCACACACAGCCGACACACTGCAGGGTGAGCGCGGGCCAAGTCCAACAAAAAACACTTTCTAATCACTTTTGCTCCCCTGTTTAATCCTTGCATTCTTTTCACCCTGCCATGGGCCCGATCCAGAACTCAGGCTAGATACATTTGGTTATTCAAACTTTGCAGTGGGAATGCTGGCTTTAAAAAATAACATATATAATTTTTTATTTTAAAATAGAACATAAAATTTTCAAATGGTGACGAATAAAATTGACTTTGACTTTGACTTTGAAATGGGAACCGCTGGCTTTAAAAAATAACATATATAATTTTTTATTTTAAAATAAAACATAAAATTTGCGAATGGTGACGAATAAAATTGACTTTGACTTTGACTTTGAAAAGGAACGGCTGGCTTTAAAAAATAACATATAGAATTTTTTATTTTAAAATAAAACATAAAATTTGCGAATGGTGACGATAAAATTGACTTTGACTTTGACTTTGAAAAGGAACAGCTTCTTCCCAGCCACAGAGGCGCAGCGGTAGAGTTGCTGCCTTACAGCGCCAGAGACCAGGGTTCGACCCTGACCGCCTGTACGGTGCTGTCTGTACGGAGTTTGTACGTTGTCCCCATGAACGCGTGGGTTTTCTCCGGGTGCTCCGGTTTCCTTCCACACTCCAAAGACGTGCGGGTTTGTAGGCTAATTGTCCCTCTGTAAATTGCCCCTAATGTGGAAGGAGTGGATGAGAAAGTGGGACAACAAGATTCAAGATTCAAGTGAGTTTATTGTCATGTGTCCCTGTATAGGACAATGAAATTCTTGCTTTGCTTCAGCACAACAGAACATAGTAGGCATTTACTACAGAACAGATCAGTGTGTCCATATACCATTATATAAATATATACACACATGAATATATAAACTGATAAAGTGCAAATAACAGATAATGGGCTATTAATAATCAGAGTTTTGTCCGAGCCAAGTTAAATAGCCTGATGGCTGTGGGGAAGTAGCTATTCCTGAACCTGGTTGTTGCAGTCTTCAGGCTCCTGTACCTTCTACCTGAAGGTAGCAGGGAGATGAGTGTGTGGCCAGGATGGTGTGGGTCTTTGATGATACTGCCAGCCTTTTTGAGGCAGCGACTGCGATAAATCCCCTCGATGGAAGGGAGGTCAGAGCCGATGATGGACTGGGCAGTGTTTACTACTTACTACATAGAACTAGTGTAAAGATAGACACAAAATGCTGGAGTAACTCAGCCAGCCAGGCAGCATCTCTAGTGTGAATGGGTGGTTGATAGTTGGCAAGGACACGGTGGGCTGAAGGGCCTGTTTCCGTGCTGTATCTCTAAACCAAACTACACATAAACCTCTCTGCCATATCGTAGGCCGTGACCATGGGTTACCCAAATGTCAGAGCATTTGCAAATGGGACTACCTTAGCTGGGGATTGCAAGCTAGTCAGCATGGATGAGTTGGGCTGAAGGGCCTGTTTCTGTCACTCCAAGACTATATGGTTTTCTCTTGCTGGAAGGCTTTGTCAATCTCTTGGGATCAGCACTTGAGTTTGGCCATCTATTGTAATGTAGGACATTTTTGTCAAAGAATCGTCACGGTTGAGGAACTGATTGAAGTGTTTCTTCCAGCAGGAACTGGCCGTACAACAGTTAAAGTTAATGAGAGCCACTAATTGCGTGATTACATTATTTAATGACACAGATTCTTCACCAAACTCATCACAAGATAGGCTGGTAACAAAAACAAGGTTCATCGCAGTTTAGTTCAGTTTAATTTAGAGATACGGAGATGCAGCACAGTAACAGGCCATTCGGCCCTCTGGGTCGGTGCCGACCAGCGATCCCCGCACACTTACGCTCCCCTACACACACGAGGGACAATTTACAATTTTACCAGGCCAATTAGCCTACAAACCATTACGTCTTTAGAGAGTGGGAGGAAACCGGAGATCCCGGAGAAAACCCACGCAGGTCACGCAGGGGAGAAGGTACAAACTCCATAGAGACAGCACCCGTAGTCGGGATCGAACCCGGGTCTCTGGCGCCGTGAGGCAGCAACTCCACCGCTGCGCCACCGTGCCGCCATCTTCTATGAGGGGGATCTTGTAGAAACGTACAACATTTTTAAGGGGTTGGACAGGCTAGATGCAGGAAGATTATCCCAGATGTTGGGGAAGTCCAGAACAAGGGGTCACAGTTTAAGGCTAAGGGGGAAATCCTTTTAGGACCGAGATAAGAAAAACATTTTTCACACAGAGAGTGGTGAATCTGTGGAATTCTCTGCCACAGAAGGTAGTTGAGGCCAGTTCATTGGCTATATTCAAGAGGGAGTTAGATGTGGCCCTTGTGGCTAAAGGGATCAGGGGGTATGGAGAGAAGGCAGGTACAGGATCCTGAGTTGGATGATCAGCCGTGATCATATTGAATGGCGGTGCAGGCTCGAAGGGCCGAATGGCCTACTCCTGCACCTATTTTCTATGTTTCTATGTTTCTATGAGCTTCCAATGATCCTGATTGGATCTTAATGGGAGTTTAATATTACATGTACACCTAGGAACAGTGAAATTCCTGTTCTTTATACACAAGCCTTAAGATCTATATCTAACTCTCTCTTGAATACATCAGTAAAAATCTTACTTGAAGTACAATCACAAGAGTGTAGGAATAGTAGATTACACTGAGGAAGCACACAAGAGTCGCCAAGTTGCAGCACCATCTTGCATCCCTTAAATGTACTTAAAAATGTATTCTCAACACGGCTTTAAAGGCCCGTTGTCTTGAATGCAGTAACCAGTAGATGTAGATGTTGAATGTAGTAAATTGAATGTTTGTAGCCTAAAAGAGTTTTCCACCCTGTAGTTGAGAATATAAAGAACTCATTCTGATTTCCACACACTGCATTTATTAACGGTGGTACTGAATGCCTGCACATTCTCAGTTCTATTTATAACAAATCTTCCAAAATTGATCATTGGACCGTGGCGAATAGATGTGAAACTGGAAGTAGTAAACAAAATTGTGACGGGGCTGCGAAAATGTTTTAATATATATCTTGTAGATTTTTGTTTTACAAAAAAAAGCAGATCAGAGCTGCAATATTCTTTGACTTAATATAAATTTCTGATCAAATGATCAAGAGTCAGGAAAGTTTGATTGTATGGAAACAGAGCAATTGAATTCTTAAAAGCAAAGAACTGCCAAAAATAGCAGAGAAAGATTCCCGTACACTAACACTATCCTACACACACTAGGGACAATTTACAATTTATCCCGAAGCCAATTAATCTACAAACCTGTATGTCTTTGGAGTGAGTGAGGAAACCGGAGCACCCAGAGAAAACCCATGCGGTCACAGGGGAGAACGTGCAAACTCCACACAGACAGCACCCGTGGTCAGGATCGAATCCTGGTCTCTGGCGCTGAGATGCAGCAACTCTACCGCTGCTCCACCGTGCCGCCCTTGTTCAATATTTGTATTTCCCCAAAATATTTCAATCAATATAATAATAATAATGGTAATAAACTTTATTTCAGACTCAAGGTCCAGACATTAAAAATCCATTGCATATCAAATATCATAAATATATATAAAATCATAGTATATCACATAAAAACATCATAATTTATACTTTTTAAAAACCCACAATACTTAAGTTAAAAATCCAGATTAAAAGATGATCAACGAGACTATGATACCAGTGTCTCTACAACTGGGATTCGTAGCGTGTAGTGCTAACCCTTATGTTTGTCAAGGCCACAATAAGCACATTTTTAGAGTCATTTATCCTGCAAATGAATTTATACATGTGGTGTCTTAGGATAGCTTCTAAAGTACTGACTCCTGCAGCCACAAACATATCACTGGCACGACACCATCTAGGTTGCCTTAGCAGTGTTCTCATGGCATCGTTAAATGCCACCTTTAGTCTCTGCATACACTGTGTTTAAATAGTTTGACTTTTAAATAGTTCGACTCATTAAAATATACTTTTAACGTTCACAAATTTCAGAAGCACGCACCAAGCCATGTACATCATATTTCATATACCACTCTGCAAGACATGCACATTTTTGTCACCTTAAATTATCATTATGAATGCTAGTTTCACAAGTAATAGTCTTGAAGATTTGCTGTCAAACTCTTCAATCTCTATCAAATGCAAAACGAAATGTGAACTGATTGACTTCAGACTTCACATTTTAAGAAGGACATAACTTTGACATCTAACTTAATCACTTGACACGCAATCCGTTTAAGTAATACAGACCATTAGCATCTTACGAAAGGGACACACTGCCATGCTTTAGTAGAAAAAGGACACAAAGTGATGGAGTAACTCAGCGGGTCAGGCAGCATCCCCGGAGAACATGGCTAGGTGATGTTTCAGACCAGAAACATCATTTGTCCATTGTTTAAGAAGGAACTGCAGATGCTGGAAAATCGAAGGAACACAAAAAATGCTGGAGAAGCGAAGGATATAGGCAACGTTTTGGGCCGAAACCCAAAGGAAATAGGCAACATTTCAGGCCGAAACCCAAAGGAAATAGGTAACGTTTCGGGATGAAACCCAAAGGAAATAGGTAACGTTTCGGGCCGAAACCCAAAGGAAATAGGTAACGTTTCGGGTCGAAACCCTTTGGGTTTCGGCCCGAAACGTTGCCTATTTCCTTCACTCCATAGATGCTGCTGCACCCGCTGAGTTTCTCCAGCATATTTGTCTACCTTCAATAAACATTGATAAATCGGTACCGAAATAATGATCTTCCTAATGGAAGCAAAACTTGTAAAATGCAGGAGTAATTAAGAATGATTTTAAAAAATGCTTTACATTACTCTCATTATTTCCACTAGTGTTTAAGTTAAATTGTAACATAAACTCACATAATACAGTAAACCATTGTACAATATTTATTTGATACTAGTTGATTATAGAAAATAGACAATAGACAATAGATACAGGAGAATAGATCTGTGGAGCGAAGGAAATAGGCTACACAAAAATGCTGGAGAAACTCACTCCTTTGCTCCATAGACGCTGCTGCACCCGCTGAGTTTCTCCAGCATTTTTGTGTAACATCATTTGTCCATGTTCTCCAGAGATGTTGCCTGATCGCACTGAGTTACTCCAGCACTTTGTGTCTTTTTTTTTTGTAAACCAGCATCTGCAGTTACTTGGTTCCACATTTTAGCAGCGAGGTTGAGTTTTAGTATTGTAACATGGTAGCATGGTGGAGTTGCTGCCTTAAAGCCCACAGAGGTTTTGGTTCGATCCTTAATACGGGTGCGGTCTGTACGGAGTTTGTACGTTCTCCCCGCGACCTATGTGGGTTTTCTCCGAGATCCTTGGTTTCCTCCCACACTCGAAACACGTACAGGTTTGTAGGTTAATTGGCTTTGTATAAATGTAAAATTGTCCCCAGTGTGTGTAGGAATGTTAATGTGTGGGGATTGCAGGTCGGTGCAGGCTGGTTGGACTGAAGGGCCTATTTCCGCACTGTTTCCCTAATGTAAACTAAATTTGTAACGAGATACAATGATAGACTTTTGTCGGCATGCTATCCAATCCTATCAGAAGATACCAACACATGAATGCAATCAACCAAACTTCAGTACAAAAGGTAGAACAAAGAGAAAGATAGCAAAGTACAGAATATAGTTCTCAGCATTATAGTGTGGCAGTTCCAGAGAAAAAGTCCAATGTCTGCAATGAGTGACAAGCAGCGTCTCTGGAGAGAGCCTTAGGTATTAAATAGTTTGCTTTATTATTGTTGCGTGTAACGAGGTACAGGGGAAAGCGTTTGTTGTCTGCTATCCAGTCAAGATCGTAATTATGTAAAAGAATATGTGTGTTATGATTGTGTTTATAATTTGTTTGGTTGTTTTGTTGTTTGTCTTTTGCACAAAAGTCCGCGAGCATTGCCACTTTCATTTCACTGCACATCTCGTATGTGTATGTGACAAATAAACTTGACTTGACTTGACTTGACTTGAATAACAGACTATACAAGATTACAATGAAGCCGTCCACAGTGTACAGATAAAGGATAAAGGGTACAATATTTGGTGCAAGATAAAGTCCGGTCAAAGATTGGTCAAAGGTCTCCAATGAGGTAGCTGGGTGGTCAGGACCACTCTCTAGTCGGTGATAGGATGGTTCAGTTGCCTGATAACAGCCAGGAAGAAACTGTCCCTGAATCTGGAGGTGTGCGTTTTCACACTTCTGTACCTCTTGCCCGGTGGGAGAGGGGAGAAGAGGGAATGACTAGGGGGGTGAGACTGGTCTATGGTTATGCTGGTGGGCTTGCCGAGGCAGTGCGACAATAGAAACATAGAAATTAGGTGCAGGAGTAGGCCATTCGGCCCTTCGAGCCTGCACCGCCATTCAATATGATCATGGCTGATCATCCAACTCAGTATCCCGTACCTGCCTTCTCTCCATACTCTCTGATTCCCTTAGCCACAAGGGCCACATCTAACTCCCTCTTAAATATAGCCAATGAACTGGCCTCGACTACCCTCCGTGGCAGAGAGTTCCAGAGATTCACCACTCTCTGTGTGAAAAAAGTTTTTCTCATCTCGGTTTTAAAGGATTTCCCCCCTTATCCTTAAGCTGTGACCCCTTGTCCTGGACTTCCCCAACATCGGGAGCAATCTTCCTGCATCTAGCCTGTCCGACCCCTTAAGAATTTTGTAAGTTTCTATAAGATCCCCTCTCAATCTCCTAAACTCTAGAGAGTATAAACCAAGTCTATCCAGTCTTTCTTCATAAGACAGTCCTGACATCCCAGGAATCAGTCTGGTGAACCTTCTCTGCACTCCCTCTATGGCAATAATGTCCTTCCTCAGATTTGGAGACCAAAACTGCACGCAATACTCCATGTGTGGTCTCACCAAGACCCTATACAACTGCAGTAGAACCTCCCTGCTCCTATACTCAAATCCTCTTGCTATGAAAGCCAACATACCATTCGCTTTCTTTACTGCCTGCTGCACCTGCATGCCTACCTTCAATGACTGGTGTACCATGATGCTACCCAATCCTCTGAGTTACTCCAGCACTTTGTGCCTTATGCTCAATTCATGGCTGAATATTTTACTCAACCAAGTTGAAATATTATATTAGTGTCAGCATGGTTGAGAAGGAACTGCAGATGCTGGAAACATCAAAGGTGGACAAAAATGGTGGAGAATTGGTGGTATGTTCCCAATGTTGTGGGGAGTCCAGAACCAGGGGCCACAGTTTAAGAATAAGGGGTAAGCCATTTAGAACGGAGATGAGGAAACACTTTTTCACACAGAGAGTGGTGAGTCTGTGGAATTCTCTGCCTCAGAGGGCGGTAGAGGCAGGTTCTCTGGATGCTTTCAAGAGAGAGCTAGATAGGGCTCTAAAAAATAGCGGAGTCAGGGGATATGGGGAGAAGGCAGGAATGGGGTACTGATTGGGGATGATCAGCCATGATCACATTGAATGGCGGTGCTGGCTCGAAGGGCCGAATGGCCTACTCCTGCACCTATTTAGTCTATTGTCTAAACTCAGCGGGTGAGGCAGCATCTATGGAGCGAAGGAATAGCTGACGTTTCGGATCGAGACCCTTCTTCGCTCCATAGATGCTGCCTCACCCGCTGAGTTTCTCCAGCATTTTTGTCCACCCTCAATTTTAATGTCAACATACCTCTAATAATCTCTTAACCATTGCACAAAAAAATCTGAATTATTATCTGCCTAATCTGCACTATTCACTAAGTCCAATTACCTAGGTTAGATGTAAGATTATTATTGTCAGGTACAGAGGTACAGTGAAAAGCTTTGTTTTTGCATGCTTTCCCAACAGACCAGATATTACTGCACAGTATACAACTACAATCAAGTCAGACTCAAGTCTTCACACACTATATATTTCACATCTCTCTATCCTTTACTATCTAACTTCTTTTTCTTATTCTCATCTTTTTTCAATATAACAAAAAAAAAAGAAGTTGTACATAAAATGTATTATGAAAATATATATTAGGCACTTTGGTGCCATATGACTGTGCTTACTTCTAATAAAATAAAATATTAAAAAAAAAAAAAAAAAAAAGTTAGACTCAAGTACAATAGGTAGCGCAAAGGGAAAGATAGTCACGTATTCACGCAATCGTGTATTTGTCTTTCCGCTGACTGGTTAGCACGCAACAAAAGCTTTTCCCTGTACCTCAGTACACGTGACTATAAACTATACAGAGTGCAGAATATAGTTCTTGGCATTATAACTAACAACCCACTTTTTGTACCTTACAACCCAAAACAGAGTTTAACTATTGAACTCAAAATTCGAAGCAGTGTCTATATGAGTTTGATCGGATTAAATACAATCCGTGTATAATTCAATAGTAATATTTTGATATCTTGGATATCCATAAAGGGCCAGGACAAAATGCTATTATTATTTTTTATTTTAGATTAGATTAGATTTGTTTATTGTCATTCAGACCTTTCAGTCTGAACGAAATTTTGAAGATAGCATTTTGTTTTTGCACAAAAGCCTTCAGAACAAAATGTATTTCATGATATAACAAATGTAGGCTTTGGGTTGTGAATTATTTTAAGAGCACATGGTAGATTTCCAGTTCTGATTCTGCAGTAAATTTCCAGCTTAGGACAGCAACCTTTACCACAAGTATTTAAGAATGAAATCTCTTGCATTTATTTATTGCCTCCTTGAATGCTAATGCTAATTCCCACGTTCCAAATCAATTTTATCGCCGTCCTTAATGAAATAGAAATTCTGCTGAATATGACGGTGTCATGAGAAGGCATTCACAAACTTCACTGTCATTTTCTACGTATAATAGTTGTTTCTGCTAAGTCGGCACTTCCATACATTAGTCACTCTCTCTCTCTCTCTCTCTCTCTCTCGCTATCACTCTCTTTGCTCTCTTTCTCTCTCTCTCTCTCTCTCTCCTCTCCCCCTCTCACACTTCACTCTCCTCTCTTCTCCCCTCTCTCTCCTTTCTCTCTCTCATCAATCCTCTCTCTCTCTCTTTCCTCTCTCTCTCTCTCTCTCCTCCCTCTCCCCTTCTCTCTCTCCTCGCCCCCTTCTCTCTCTCTCCTCTTTCTCCTCACTCCCTCACTCTCTCTCTTTCCTTTCTCTCCTCTCTCTCATCCCTCTCTCATCTCTCTCCTCTCTCTCATCTCCCCCCCCTCCTATCTCTCCCCCTCTCTCTCTCCCCACTCTCTCTCTCCTCTCCCCCTCTCCTCTCCTCTTCTTTCCTTTCTCTCTCCCCCCCTCCTCCTCTCTCTCATCCCTCTCCCCCCTCTCTCTCTCCCCTCTCTCTGTCTCTCCCTCTCCCCCTCTCTCTCTCTCTCTCTCCCCCCTCTCTCTCTCTCTCTCTCTCTCTCTCTCACTCTCTCTCTCTCTCTCTCTCTCTCTCTCATCTCTCTCTTTGCTCTCCCTCTCTCCCCCACCCCCCATCTTCTCTGCAGGTTGTTCAGCCACATAGCCCTGCCGGCCCATAACTATGTAATTATTTATGGACATCTGCAGCAAAATGGGGGGAATTCAGCTCCTGTGAGCTTGCAAAGTATTGGACCTGCCCCTTAATAGATCATTGTTGCTGGGCAACCGCCGGGGTTGCCATGGTGAATCCAAAGTGAGCAGCTGGTCCAATCACCATTAACTCCAGGCTTGCAAGAAAAAGTCTATGATTTTCATGCCAATACTCGCAAGAGGGAGAGAGATGGAGAAAAAAAAACCTCTTCAGGCATGGCATGGCATGCACAGTGCAGAATGTAGTGTGTAAAAGCTGCCAGAACCTTGCAAGCCCAATGCTTCAAACACCAATTACACCGTGTGAACATCAATGTCATTCCTTCAAAACTGTTGTTCAAACATTTTAACACAAAAGGAAAATTCAGAAGAAAAACCTCAACGTTTAGATAGATGTGCTGGATTTCAAAATCTCCATTAGTTGGAAATAAATTATGTTGATTTTGATAAGGATTTACTACTGTACAAGCTCGCTAAAATCAGCTGTCTCTGCCCAGATTTATCCAGTCATACTTGGCTGTGTTAACATGTAACATGCAAGAGTCCACTGTTCTTCTCCATATCAAAGAGTCAAGAACTTTGCAGGCACCGATAAATCATTTATACACAACATATTTCATTAGTGAACTACTCTCGCTAGTTCCTGCCACCATTTATAGTCCAATATCTCAGAATTACTTCAAGCTGACGAGGATTAAAATTCAATTCTTATTGGATCTATTAAACACCACATTGAGTGTTTTGTTTGCATTTAGCAAAAGCATTTTCACCGCATTCACACGTTCAAAATAACCGTGTTCGAAAATTCAATATCCATTTTAGAAATGTTCACCAATCTCTTCAGGCTCAAGTGAGGGTAACATATTACACGTTGTTCCCACATTATCACACGGCAGCACAGTTAGAATTGTGTGTGTGTGTGTGGGTGGGTGTGTGTGTGTGTGTGTGTGTTTATAGGCGTGTATATGTGTGTGTGTATATGTGTACATATGTGTGTGTGTGTGTGTGTGTGTGTGTGTGTGTGTGTGTGTGTGTGTGTGTGTATGTGTGTGTGTGTGTGTGTGTGTGTGTGTGTGTGTGTGTGTGTTTATAGTGTGTGTGTATGTGTGTGTATGTGTGTAAGTGTGTGTGTGTGTATAGGTGTGTGTGTGTGTGTGTGTACATAGGTGTGTGTATTTAGGTGTGTGTGTGTATATGCGTACATAGGTGTGTGTATATAGGTGTGTGTGTGTATATGTGTACATTGGTGTGTGTATATGGGTGTGTGTGTGTATATGCGTACATAGGTGTGAGTGTATATAGGTGTGTGTGTGTGTGTACATATGTGTGTGTATATGTGTGTACAAAGGTGTGTGTATATAGGTGTGTGTGTATATGTGTGTGTATATATGTTTGTGTATATGTGTGTACATAGGTGTGTGCATATGTGTGTGCATATATGGACATGTGTGTGTGCGCGCGTGTGTGTATGTATATGTGATACAGATTACATATGTGACATGCAATATGAAATACAGATTACATGTAACAATGCATATTATGTATGTAACACGCATTGAGACAGGTATGTAATGGAATACATGTAACATGTAATACAGAATACACATGTAACATGTAATATGTAGTACAGATCATATATGTGATGTGTAACGTGTAACTACATATCTGTACAGTCTGATCGATTCGAACCTGTATACAAGCACTAAATATATCAGCTTTAAAGATTGAGAATTACAGCAAGCCCTCGGATATCACGCTCCTTATTTGGGCTATAATTCAGGCAACGGAGGAGGCTGATATGATCACTTTCTTTTTATTTTAACGCTTCATGGATTGAAGCTGAGATTTATTTTGATGCCGGATGCTACTGCAAAACAATTGGGATTTAAGTTAATCCTTTCTTTCGTCATCGAATGCAGCATTCGCGGGGCCAGCGTGCTGCGTATTGTGTGGCTGGTATACGCTTATACTGTCAAACAGGCTGTGAAATGCTTGGGGTTTTTTTTTGAAGTCCATCACGTCCATTATGCAAGAGAAAGAAAGGGTTTAATGTTTAACACAAGCTCGAGCAGCGAGGGAGGCATAATGCAGATTCAGATTCAGCTTCAAATGCAAATCAGGTCTCGACTTCCCCTCCCCCCTTCACTGACACGCACTTTAATCTGCTGAAGCTGTAATTAGGGGCGAAGGAAACCGCACACTAGGCCTTTGAACCAAAGACTGGGGAGAAAAAACACCGCAAAGAATAGAAAGAGAGATCTTTGGCTGAGAGAGAATGGAATGCCATTAGGAGGGACCATGAGTTCTATTCTACCGACGGAGAATGTGTGTGTGTGTGTGAGAGAGAGAGAGAGGGGATCAGGGTAGATTAATCCAAGTATAGACCACAGTTAACGCGAGGATCTTTACACCATAATCATTTCCAGTGCGCTGGCCTGCGCATCTATCTGGGTTATTCTACAATAAACACGGCGTGCAGTGCACACTCTGCACAGGGCAATGTAATTCTAATGTCCTGAACCCAAGCCAACTCCTGCAGAAGCCCAGATTGTAGAGCTCTGTGCTTGCTTACTGAACCAGAACAATACCAGTTTATAGGACAATAATCAACTAAAAGGATGTGTTAATTGGCTATAAATGCCCATTGTCGCCAAACAATGGCATGAAGGCACAAAACTTGCGCCCAAGATACTGAAAGTGTCATATCAATTTTCCCAAGATCTTTTCTCATCCAATCGAGCATTTGAAAGGTCATTCTCGACTCATTCGAGTGCCTTCCATAACATTTTGCTGCGTTTATAAACACAATTAGTGGCCTTCAGTGAAAACTTTTACTTTCAATGTTTCACACAAGACCAACATTCCTACAGTCTGAAGAAGGGTTTCATCCCGAAACGTCGCCTATTTCCTTCGCTCCATAGATGCTGCTGCACCCGCTGAGTTTCTCCAGGTTTTTTGTCTGCCTTCGATTTTCCAGCATCTGCAGTTCCTTCTTAAACAACATTCCTACAGTGTGTATTAAGGCTGTGTGAATGTGAGTGGCCCGTTGCTACTTGATCTGACTGTATTTAGAGATACAACGCGGAGACTGGCCCTTCAGCCTCCCGAAGATAGATACAAAATGCTTGCTTTCTCCTCCTCCTCCCCCCCCCCCCCCCCCCGCTCCCAGCTCTCCCACAAGCCCACTGTCTCCGCCTCTTCCTTTCAACCCCCCCCCCCCCCACACACACACACACATCAGTCTGAAGAAGGGTCTCGACGCGAAACGTCGCCCATTCCTTCCCTCCATAGACGCTGCCTCGCCCGCTGAGTTTCTCCAGCATTTTTGTCTACCTTCGATTTTTCCAGCATCTAACATAGAAACATAGAAATTAGGTGCAGGAGTAGGCCATTCGGCCCTTCGAGCCTGCACCGCCATTCAATATGATCATGGCTGATCATTCAACTCAGTATCCCGTACCTGCCTTCTCTCCATACCCTCTGATCCCCTTAGCCACAAGGGCCACATCTAACTCCCTCTTAAATATAGCCAATGAACTGGCCTCAACTACCCTCTGTGGCAGAGAGTTCCAGAGATTCGCCACTCTCTGTGTGAAAAAAGTTCTCCTCATCTCGGTTTTAAAGGATTAAACCTTATCCTTAAGCTGTGACCCCTTGTCCTGGACTTCCCCAACATCGGGAACAATCTTCCTGCAATTCTTCCTTAAACACAAAATGCTGCTGTAACTCAGCGGGTCAGGCAGCAGCGCTGGCGAAAATGAATAGGTGATGTTTTGGATCGAGAACCTTCTTCAGACTCTCGAGAGAAGGAGCGTCTTGACCCGAAACTTCACCTATTCCTTTTCTCCAGCGATCCCACTGAGTTACTCAAGCATGTTATGTCTATCTTCGGTGTAAACTAAACATCTGCAGTTCCTTCCTCTACCCTTCAGCCCATCTACTCCGCACCAACTATCGATCATCCGTTTGCACTAGTTCTATACTATCCCACTTTCTCTTCCCCTCTCTACTATCCAGGGGCAATTTACAGGGGGGCAATTATCCCACAAGCCTGTACGCCTTTGGGGTGTGGGGAGAAAACAGAGGTACAGTGAAAAACGTTTGTTGCGCGCTATCCCATCAGTGGAAAAACAAGACATGATTACAATCGAGCCATCCACAATGTACAGATACCGGATGACAAAAAATAACATTTAGAGCAACATAAAATCCAATAAATTTTTGATCAAAGGGTCTCCATTCAGATTCAGATTCAGATTCAGATTAAATTTTAATTGTCATTGTCAGTGTACAGTACAGAGACAACGAAATGCCAGGAACGCTCTCTAGTTGTTGATAGGATGGTTCAGTTGCCTGATAACAGCTGGGAAGAAACAGTGGATAGACACAAAATGCTGGAGTAACTCAGCAGGACAGGCAGCATCTCTGGAGAGGTGACGTTTAGGGTCGACCCCCTTCTTCAGACGAGCTAGGGATAAGGGAAACGAGAGATATAGACGACGATGTAGAGAGATAAAGAACAATGAATGAAAGATATGCAAAAAAGAGACAGTAGACAATAGGTGCAGGAGTAGGTCATTCGGCCCTTCGAGCCAGCACCGCCATTCAATGTGTTCATGGCTGATCATCCCCAATCAGTACCCCGTTCCTGCCTTCTCCCCATATCCCCTGACTCTACCATGGTTGGCTGTTAGCTGGGTAAAAACAAGAAGCTTGTGTGATTTGGGTGTGGGAGGGGTAGAGAGAGAGGGAGCATACTTTAAGTTAGTATCTCCGCCAATGTAAAGCATTTTGGCCAACGAGAGTTGTTTTTGAAATGTGCTATAGAAATAAAAGTGACTTGACTTGACTTGACTAGACGAACGGATATTCCATACCACTGGGCTGTAAGCTGCCCAGGCGAATCTGTCCCTGAATCTGGAGGTGTGCGTTTTCACACCTCTATGCCTCTTGTCTGATGGGAGAGGGAGAGCTTGCTGTATGACTCTAGGGTACATCAGGTAATTCAGGCAAGCGCTTTGTCAGGTTGTATCTTTCATTGAATAGCTGTTTCATTGATATAAAGGATACTGGAATGATCGGACTCACTTTGTGTCTATGATGGTTTTGATGAACCATAATCAGACATGGCTTGTATTATGGAGCAGCTTGTACATTTGACTGTCATGTCGAGTTTATGCTGAGCACTTTTATAGCTTTTTCAATTTATCATCACCGATTGAAATATTTGTTTATTGCACATTATTAAATGTAAAATGTCTATGATGGTGAATAGCATTACCATGGACTTTACAGCTTTTCCAATTTATCTCACGTGTCACCGATTGAAACCTTTTGTACCTGTCCAACCTTTTACTGTGCACATTTTTAAATGCTGGAAAATGAAGGTTACTAAAAAAGCTGGAGGTCAGCGGGGTGCATAGCATTATGGAGCGATGGAAATAGGCACATTTCGGGCCGAAACCCTTCTTCAGACTGATCGGGGGCGGGGGTGGGTGGGGACAAGAAAGGGAAAAGGAGGAGTAGCCAGAAGGCTGGAGGGTGGGAGGAGACAGCAGGAGGGCTGAGGAAGGGGAGGAGACAGCAAGGACTAACAAAATTGGGAGAATTCGATGTTCATGCCCCTGGGGTGCAGACTCCCCAAACGGAATATGAGGTGCTGTTCCTCCAATTTCCGGTGCTGCTCGCTGTGGCCATGGAGGAGACCCAGGACAGAGAGGTCGGAGACGGAGTGGGAGGGGGAGTTGAAGTGCTGAGCCACCGGGAGGTCAGCTTGGTTCTTGCGGACCGAGCGGAGGTGTTCGGCGAAACGATCGCCCAACCTCCGCTTGGTCTCACCGATATAGATCTGCTGACATCTAGAGCAGCGGACGCAATAGATGAGGTTGGAAGAGATGCAGGTAAACCTCTGTCGCACCTGGAACGACTGCTTGGGTCCTTGAACGGAGTCGAGGGGGGAGGCAAAGGGACAAGTGTTGCATCTCTTGCGGTTGCAAGGGAAAGTGCCCGGGAGGGGGTGGACCGAGAGGGAAGGAAGAATTGACAAGGGAGTTATGGAGGGAGCGGTCCAGAAGGCAGATATGGAGATGGGAAGATGTGGCGAGTGGTGGCGTCACGTTGGAGGTGGCGAAACTGACGGAGGACTATATTTTGTATGTGACGGCTGGTGGGGTGAAAGGTGAGGACTAGGGGGACTCGGCCCTTGTTGCGAGTGCGGGGCACACCTTGTTCCATATACCCACCACCTTCTGAGTGGAAAAGCTAATCCCCAGGACCAATGTGTCAGAAACATAGAAAATATGTGTAGGAGGAGGCCATTCGGCCCTTCGAGCCAGCACCGCCATTCATTGTGATCATGGCTGATTCGTCCCCAATCAATAACCCGTGCCTGCCTTCTCCCCCATATCCCCTGACTCCACTAGCCCCCAGAGCTCTATCTAACTCTCTCTTAAATCCTGCAGATTTAAGGAGAGTTCAAGGAACTGCAGATGCTGGTTTACACCGAAGATAGACTAAAAATGCTGGAGTAACTCAGCGGGTCAGGCAGCATCTGGGGAGAACATGGATAGGTGACGTTTCACAGAGTGCTGGAGTAACTCAGCGGGTCAGGCAGCATCTGTGGAGAACATGGATAGGTGACGTCTCACAGAGTGCTGGAGTAACTCAGCGGGTCAGGCAGCATCTGTGGAGAACATGGATAGGTAACATTGGCTATATTTAGAGGGAATTAGATGTGGCCCTTGTGGCCAAGGGGATCAGAGGGCATGGAGAGAAGGCATGTACGGGATAATGAGTTGGATGATCAGCCATGATCATATTAAATGGCGGTGCAGGCTCGAAGGGCCGAATGGCCTACTCCTGCACCTAATTTCTATGTTTCTATGACTATGTAACGTTTCACAGAGTGCTGGAGTAACTCAGCAGGCCAGGCAGCATTTGTGGAGAACATGGATAGGTTACGTTTCACAGAGTGCTGGAGAAACTCAGCAGTTCAGGCAGCATCTCTGGAGAACATGGATAGGTAACGTTTCACAGAGTGCTGGAGTAACTCAGCGGGTCAGGCAGCATCTGTGGGGAAAAGGAACGGGTGATGCTTCAGGTCGAGACCCTTCTTCGGGCCGTGACCTGAAACGTCACCTATCCCAATGACCCCGCTCGGTTACTCTGTTTTCAATCTATCCCCTCTCACCTTAAACCCACGCCTTCTAATTTTAGACTCCACCGCCTTGGAGAAAAGACCGTGGCCATTCACCTGAACATTCAGTTCCACACGCTCCACAGACTGTTGCTATGTTTTTATTTATGCTCCTCTGTGATACATATGAATCACGCCACTGTCCCTCGATGTGAGTTAATTAAACCATTGAGACTGCGCTAACAGGCAGATTACACGTTGTGAAATACCACAGTTGTATCCTAAGTAAATCACATCAGGCAAACTATTAAATTATATATTCATGACTGCGGCCAAGATCAATTTCCAGCAAATATGTCTTAATGTATACAGGTCTGTATCTGCAAAGTGGTCTGATCAGTCAATTATGAACCTTGGCAAACGTTGCTGGCAATGTTAGTGGATAACCACGTGTATTGGGTGTTTAAGAAGGAACTGCAGATGCTGGAAAATCGAAGGTAGACAAAAAATGCTGGAGAAACTCAGCGGGTGCAGCAGCGTCTATGGAGCGATGGAAATAGGCAACGTTTCGGGCCGAAACCCAAAGGGTTTCGACCCGAAACGTTACCTATTTCCTTTGGGGTTCGGCCCGAAACGTTGCCTATTTCCTTCCCTCCATAGATGCTGCTGCACCCGCTGAGTTTCTCCAGCATATTTGTCTACCTTCAATAAACATTGATAAATCGGTCACAAAGTGCTGGAGTAACTCAGCGGGTCAGGCAGCATCCCCGGAGAACATGGCTAGGTGATGTTTCAGACCAGAAACATCATTTGCCCATTGTTTAAGAAGGAACTGCAGATGCTGGAAAATCGAAGGTACTCAAAAAATGCTGGAGAAACTCAGCAGGTGCAGCAGCATCTATGGAGCGAAGGAAATAGGTAACGTTTTGACCCGAAACGTTACCTATTTCCTTTGGGTTTCGGCCCGAAACGTTGCCTATTTCCTTCGCTCCGTAGATGCTGCTGCACCCGCTGAGTTTCTCCAGCATATTTGTCTTCCATCAATAAACATTGATAAATCGGTACCGAAATAATGATCTTCCTTATGGAAGCAAAGCTTGTAAAATGCAGGAGTAATTAAGAATGATTTTAAAAATGCTTAATATTTAATTATTTCCACTAGTGTTTAAGACTTTCAATTTTACAATTTAAGACTTTAAGACTTAAGACAATAAGGATATACAATACAATACAATACAAT